>NW_026555001.1:30347500-30350763 GCF_021234165.1 Pteronotus mesoamericanus
AAAATTAAAATTAAAATTAAAATTAAAATTAAAATTAAAATTAAAATTAAAATTAAAATTAAAATTAAAATTAAAATTAAAATTAAAATTAAAATTAAAATTAAAATTAAAATTAAAATTAAAATTAAAATTAAAATTAAAATTAAAATTAAAATTAAAATTAAAATTAATAAAATTAAAATTAAAATTAAAATTAAAATTAAAATTAAAATTAAAATTAAAATTAAAATTAAAAAATTAAAATTAAAATTAAAATTAAAATTAAAATTAAAATTAAAATTAAAATTAAAATTAAAAATTAAAATTAAAATTAAAATTAAAATTAAAATTAAAATTAAAATTAAAATTAAAATTAAAATTAAAATTAAAATTAAAATTAAAATTAAAATTAAAATTAAAATTAAAATTAAAATTAAAATTAAAATTAAAATTAAAAATTAAAATTAAAATTAAAATTAAAATTAAAATTAAAATTAAAATTAAAATTAAAATTAAAATTAAAATTAAAATTAAAATTAAAATTAAAATTAAAATTAAAATTAAAATTAAAATTAAAATTAAAATTAAAATTAAAATTAAAATTAAAATTAAAATTAAAATTAAAATTAAAATTAAAATTAAAATTAAAATTAAAATTAAAATTAAAATTAAAATTAAAATTAAAATTAAAATTAAAATTAAAATTAAAATTAAAATTAAAATTAAAATTAAAATTAAAATTAAAATTAAAATTAAAATTAAAATTAAAATTAAAATTAAAATTAAAATTAAAATTAAAATTAAAATTAAAATTAAAATTAAAATTAAAATTAAAATTAAAATTAAAATTAAAATTAAAATTAAAAATTAAAATTAAAATTAAAATTAAAATTAAAATTAAAATTAAAATTAAAATTAAAATTAAAATTAAAATTAAAATTAAAATTAAAATTAAAATTAAAATTAAAATTAAAAAATTAAAATTAAAATTAAAATTAAAATTAAAATTAAAATTAAAATTAAAATTAAAATTAAAATTAAAATTAAAATTAAAATTAAAATTAAAATTAAAATTAAAATTAAAATTAAAATTAAAATTAAAATTAAAATTAAAATTAAAATTAAAATTAAAATTAAAATTAAAATTAAAATTAAAATTAAAATTAAAATTAAAATTAAAATTAAAATTAAAATTAAAATTAAAATTAAAATTAAAATTAAAAAATTAAAATTAAAATTAAAATTAAAATTAAAAAATTAAAATTAAAATTAAAATTAAAATTAAAATTAAAATTAAAATTAAAATTAAAATTAAAATTAAAATTAAAATTAAAATTAAAATTAAAATTAAAATTAAAATTAAAATTAAAATTAAAATTAAAATTAAAATTAAAATTAAAATTAAAATTAAAATTAAAATTAAAATTAAAATTAAAATTAAAATTAAAATTAAAATTAAAATTAAAATTAAAATTAAAATTAAAATTAAAATTAAAATTAAAATTAAAATTAAAATTAAAATTAAAATTAAAATTAAAATTAAAAATTAAAATTAAAATTAAAATTAAAATTAAAATTAAAATTAAAATTAAAATTAAAATTAAAATTAAAATTAAAATTAAAATTAAAATTAAAATTAAAATTAAAATTAAAATTAAAATTAAAATTAAAATTAAAATTAAAATTAAAATTAAAATTAAAATTAAAATTAAAATTAAAATTAAAATTAAAATTAAAATTAAAATTAAAATTAAAATTAAAATTAAAAATTAAAATTAAAATTAAAATTAAAATTAAAATTAAAATTAAAATTAAAATTAAAATTAAAATTAAAATTAAAATTAAAATTAAAATTAAAATTAAAATAAAATTAAAATTAAAATTAAAATTAAAATTAAAATTAAAATTAAAATTAAAATTAAAATTAAAATTAAAATTAAAATTAAAATTAAAATTAAAATTAAAATTAAAATTAAAATTAAAAAATTAAAATTAAAATTAAAATTAAAATTAAAATTAAAATTAAAATTAAAATTAAAATTAAAATTAAAATTAAAATTAAAATTAAAATTAAAATTAAAATTAAAATTAAAATTAAAATTAAAATTAAAATTAAAATTAAAATTAAAATTAAAATTAAAATTAAAATTAAAATTAAAATTAAAATTAAAATTAAAATTAAAATTAAAATTAAAATTAAAATTAAAATTAAAATTAAAATTAAAATTAAAATTAAAATTAAAATTAAAATTAAAATTAAAATTAAAATTAAAATTAAAATTAAAATTAAAATTAAAATTAAAATTAAAATTAAAATTAAAATTAAAATTAAAATTAAAATTAAAATTAAAATTAAAAATTAAAATTAAAATTAAAATTAAAATTAAAATTAAAAATTAAAAATTAAAATTAAAATTAAAATTAAAATTAAAATTAAAATTAAAATTAAAATTAAAATTAAAATTAAAATTAAAATTAAAATTAAAATTAAAATTAAAATTAAAATTAAAATTAAAATTAAAATTAAAATTAAAATTAAAATTAAAAATTAAAATTAAAATTAAAATTAAAATTAAAATTAAAATTAAAATTAAAATTAAAATTAAAATTAAAATTAAAATTAAAATTAAAATTAAAATTAAAATTAAAATTAAAAATTAAAATTAAAATTAAAATTAAAAATTAAAATTAAAATTAAAATTAAAATTAAAATTAAAATTAAAATTAAAATTAAAATTAAAATTAAAATTAAAATTAAAATTAAAATTAAAATTAAAATTAAAATTAAAATTAAAATTAAAATTAAAATTAAAATTAAAATTAAAATTAAAATTAAAATTAAAATTAAAATTAAAAATTAAAATTAAAATTAAAATTAAAATTAAAATTAAAATTAAAATTAAAATTAAAATTAAAATTAAAATTAAAATTAAAATTAAAATTAAAAATTAAAATTAAAATTAAAATTAAAATTAAAATTAAAATTAAAATTAAAATTAAAATTAAAATTAAAATTAAAATTAAAATTAAAATTAAAATTAAAATTAAAATTAAAATTAAAATTAAAATTAAAATTAAAATTAAAATTAAAATTAAAATTAAAATTAAAATTAAAATTAAAATTAAAATTAAAATTAAAATTAAAATTAAAATTAAAATTAAAATTAATAAAATTAAAATTAAAATTAAAATTAAAATTAAAATTAAAAAATTAAAATTAAAATTAAAAATTAAAATTAAAATTAAAATTAAAATTAAAATTAAAATTAAAATTAAAATTAAAA